>NC_133041.1:10000-17500 GCF_048771995.1 Taeniopygia guttata
CCCTAACCCTAACCCTAACCCTAACCCTAACCCTAACCCTAACCCTAACCCTAACCCTAACCCTAACCCTAACCCTAACCCTAACCCTAACCCTAACCCTAACCCTAACCCTAACCCTAACCCTAACCCTAACCCTAACCCTAACCCTAACCCTAACCCTAACCCTAACCCTAACCCTAACCCTAACCCTAACCCTAACCCTAACCCTAACCCTAACCCTAACCCTAACCCTAACCCTAACCCTAACCCTAACCCTAACCCTAACCCTAACCCTAACCCTAACCCTAACCCTAACCCTAACCCTAACCCTAACCCTAACCCTAACCCTAACCCTAACCTAACCCTAACCCTAACCCTAACCCTAACCCTAACCCTAACCCTAACCCTAACCTAACCCTAACCCTAACCCTAACCTAACCCTAACCCTAACCCTAACCCTAACCCTAACCCTAACCTAACCCTAACCCTAACCCTAACCCTAACCCTAACCCTAACCCTAACCCTAACCCTAACCCTAACCCTAACCCTAACCCTAACCCTAACCCTAACCCTAACCCTAACCCTAACCCTAACCCTAACCCTAACCCTAACCCTAACCCTAACCCTAACCCTAACCCTAACCCTAACCCTAACCCTAACCCTAACCCTAACCCTAACCCTAACCCTAACCCTAACCCTAACCCTAACCCTAACCCTAACCCTAACCCTAACCCTAACCCTAACCCTAACCCTAACCCTAACCCTAACCCTAACCCTAACCCTAACCCTAACCCTAACCCTAACCCTAACCCTAACCCTAACCTAACCCTAACCCTAACCCTAACCCTAACCCTAACCCTAACCTACCTAACCCTAACCCTAACCCTAACCCTAACCCTAACCCTAACCCTAACCCTAACCCTAACCCTAACCCTAACCCTAACCTAACCCTAACCCTAACCCTAACCCTAACCCTAACCCTAACCCTAACCCTAACCCTAACCCTAACCCTAACCCTAACCCTAACCCTAACCCTAACCCTAACCCTAACCCTAACCCTAACCCTAACCCTAACCCTAACCCTAACCCTAACCCTAACCCTAACCCTAACCCTAACCCTAACCCTAACCCTAACCCTAACCCTAACCCTAACCCTAACCCTAACCCTAACCTAACCCTAACCCTAACCCTAACCCTAACCTAACCCTAACCCTAACCCTAACCCTAACCCTAACCCTAACCCTAACCCTAACCCTAACCCTAACCCTAACCCTAACCCTAACCCTAACCCTAACCCTAACCCTAACCCTAACCCTAACCCTAACCCTAACCCTAACCCTAACCCTAACCCTAACCCTAACCCTAACCCTAACCCTAACCCTAACCCTAACCCTAACCCTAACCCTAACCCTAACCCTAACCCTAACCCTAACCCTAACCCTAACCCTAACCTAACCCTAACCCTAACCCTAACCCTAACCCTAACCCTAACCCTAACCCTAACCCTAACCCTAACCCTAACCTAACCCTAACCCTAACCCTAACCCTAACCCTAACCCTAACCCTAACCCTAACCCTAACCCTAACCCTAACCCTAACCCTAACCCTAACCCTAACCCTAACCCTAACCCTAACCCTAACCCTAACCCTAACCTAACCCTAACCCTAACCCTAACCCTAACCCTAACCCTAACCCTAACCCTAACCCTAACCCTAACCCTAACCCTAACCCTAACCCTAACCCTAACCCTAACCCTAACCCTAACCCTAACCCTAACCCTAACCCTAACCCTAACCCTAACCCTAACCTAACCCTAACCCTAACCCTAACCCTAACCCTAACCCTAACCCTAACCCTAACCCTAACCCTAACCCTAACCCTAACCCTAACCCTAACCCTAACCCTAACCCTAACCCTAACCCTAACCCTAACCCTAACCCTAACCCTAACCCTAACCCTAACCTAACCCTAACCCTAACCCTAACCCTAACCCTAACCCTAACCCTAACCCTAACCCTAACCCTAACCCTAACCCTAACCCTAACCCTAACCCTAACCCTAACCTAACCCTAACCCTAACCCTAACCCTAACCCTAACCCTAACCCTAACCTAACCCTAACCCTAACCCTAACCCTAACCTAACCCTAACCCTAACCCTAACCCTAACCCTAACCCTAACCCTAACCCTAACCCTAACCCTAACCCTAACCTAACCCTAACCCTAACCCTAACCCTAACCCTAACCCTAACCCTAACCTAACCCTAACCCTAACCCTAACCCTAACCCTAACCCTAACCCTAACCCTAACCCTAACCCTAACCCTAACCCTAACCCTAACCTAACCCTAACCCTAACCCTAACCCTAACCCTAACCCTAACCCTAACCCTAACCCTAACCCTAACCCTAACCCTAACCCTAACCCTAACCCTAACCCTAACCCTAACCCTAACCCTAACCCTAACCCTAACCCTAACCCTAACCCTAACCCTAACCCTAACCCTAACCCTAACCCTAACCCTAACCCTAACCCTAACCCTAACCCTAACCCTAACCCTAACCCTAACCCTAACCCTAACCCTAACCCTAACCCTAACCCTAACCCTAACCCTAACCCTAACCCTAACCCTAACCCTAACCCTAACCCTAACCCTAACCCTAACCTAACCCTAACCCTAACCCTAACCCTAACCCTAACCCTAACCCTAACCCTAACCCTAACCCTAACCCTAACCCTAACCCTAACCCTAACCCTAACCCTAACCCTAACCCTAACCCTAACCCTAACCTAACCTAACCCTAACCCTAACCTAACCCTAACCCTAACCCTAACCCTAACCCTAACCCTAACCCTAACCCTAACCCTAACCCTAACCCTAACCCTAACCCTAACCCTAACCCTAACCTAACCTAACCCTAACCCTAACCCTAACCCTAACCCTAACCCTAACCCTAACCCTAACCCTAACCCTAACCCTAACCCTAACCCTAACCCTAACCCTAACCCTAACCCTAACCCTAACCCTAACCCTAACCCTAACCCTAACCCTAACCCTAACCCTAACCCTAACCCTAACCCTAACCCTAACCTAACCTAACCCTAACCCTAACCCTAACCCTAACCCTAACCTAACCCTAACCCTAACCCTAACCCTAACCCTAACCCTAACCCTAACCCTAACCCTAACCCTAACCCTAACCCTAACCCTAACCCTAACCCTAACCCTAACCCTAACCCTAACCCTAACCCTAACCCTAACCCTAACCCTAACCCTAACCCTAACCCTAACCTAACCCTAACCCTAACCCTAACCCTAACCCTAACCCTAACCCTAACCCTAACCCTAACCCTAACCCTAACCCTAACCCTAACCCTAACCCTAACCCTAACCCTAACCCTAACCCTAACCCTAACCCTAACCCTAACCCTAACCCTAACCCTAACCCTAACCCTAACCCTAACCCTAACCCTAACCCTAACCCTAACCCTAACCCTAACCCTAACCCTAACCCTAACCCTAACCTAACCCTAACCCTAACCCTAACCTAACCCTAACCCTAACCCTAACCCTAACCCTAACCCTAACCCTAACCCTAACCCTAACCCTAACCCTAACCCTAACCTAACCTAACCCTAACCCTAACCCTAACCCTAACCCTAACCCTAACCCTAACCCTAACCCTAACCCTAACCCTAACCCTAACCCTAACCCTAACCCTAACCCTAACCCTAACCCTAACCCTAACCCTAACCCTAACCCTAACCCTAACCCTAACCCTAACCCTAACCCTAACCCTAACCCTAACCCTAACCCTAACCCTAACCCTAACCCTAACCCTAACCCTAACCCTAACCCTAACCCTAACCCTAACCCTAACCCTAACCCTAACCCTAACCCTAACCCTAACCCTAACCCTAACCCTAACCCTAACCCTAACCCTAACCCTAACCCTAACCCTAACCCTAACCCTAACCCTAACCCTAACCCTAACCCTAACCCTAACCCTAACCCTAACCCTAACCCTAACCCTAACCCTAACCCTAACCCTAACCCTAACCCTAACCCTAACCCTAACCCTAACCCTAACCCTAACCCTAACCCTAACCCTAACCCTAACCCTAACCCTAACCCTAACCCTAACCCTAACCCTAACCCTAACCCTAACCCTAACCCTAACCCTAACCCTAACCCTAACCCTAACCCTAACCCTAACCCTAACCCTAACCCTAACCCTAACCCTAACCCTAACCCTAACCCTAACCCTAACCCTAACCCTAACCCTAACCCTAACCCTAACCCTAACCCTAACCCTAACCCTAACCCTAACCCTAACCCTAACCCTAACCCTAACCCTAACCCTAACCCTAACCCTAACCCTAACCCTAACCCTAACCCTAACCCTAACCCTAACCCTAACCCTAACCCTAACCCTAACCCTAACCCTAACCCTAACCCTAACCCTAACCCTAACCCTAACCCTAACCCTAACCCTAACCCTAACCCTAACCCTAACCCTAACCCTAACCCTAACCCTAACCCTAACCCTAACCCTAACCCTAACCCTAACCCTAACCCTAACCCTAACCCTAACCCTAACCCTAACCCTAACCCTAACCCTAACCCTAACCCTAACCCTAACCCTAACCCTAACCCTAACCCTAACCCTAACCCTAACCCTAACCCTAACCCTAACCCTAACCCTAACCCTAACCCTAACCCTAACCCTAACCCTAACCCTAACCCTAACCCTAACCCTAACCCTAACCCTAACCCTAACCCTAACCCTAACCCTAACCCTAACCCTAACCCTAACCCTAACCCTAACCCTAACCCTAACCCTAACCCTAACCCTAACCCTAACCCTAACCCTAACCCTAACCCTAACCCTAACCCTAACCCTAACCCTAACCCTAACCCTAACCCTAACCCTAACCCTAACCCTAACCCTAACCCTAACCCTAACCCTAACCCTAACCCTAACCCTAACCCTAACCCTAACCCTAACCCTAACCCTAACCCTAACCCTAACCCTAACCCTAACCCTAACCCTAACCCTAACCCTAACCCTAACCCTAACCCTAACCCTAACCCTAACCCTAACCCTAACCCTAACCCTAACCCTAACCCTAACCCTAACCCTAACCCTAACCCTAACCCTAACCCTAACCCTAACCCTAACCCTAACCCTAACCCTAACCCTAACCCTAACCCTAACCCTAACCCTAACCCTAACCCTAACCCTAACCCTAACCCTAACCCTAACCCTAACCCTAACCCTAACCCTAACCCTAACCCTAACCCTAACCCTAACCCTAACCCTAACCCTAACCCTAACCCTAACCCTAACCCTAACCCTAACCCTAACCCTAACCCTAACCCTAACCCTAACCCTAACCCTAACCCTAACCCTAACCCTAACCCTAACCCTAACCCTAACCCTAACCCTAACCCTAACCCTAACCCTAACCCTAACCCTAACCCTAACCCTAACCCTAACCCTAACCCTAACCCTAACCCTAACCCTAACCCTAACCCTAACCCTAACCCTAACCCTAACCCTAACCCTAACCCTAACCCTAACCCTAACCCTAACCCTAACCCTAACCCTAACCCTAACCCTAACCCTAACCCTAACCCTAACCCTAACCCTAACCCTAACCCTAACCCTAACCCTAACCCTAACCCTAACCCTAACCCTAACCCTAACCCTAACCCTAACCCTAACCCTAACCCTAACCCTAACCCTAACCCTAACCCTAACCCTAACCCTAACCCTAACCCTAACCCTAACCCTAACCCTAACCCTAACCCTAACCCTAACCCTAACCCTAACCCTAACCCTAACCCTAACCCTAACCCTAACCCTAACCCTAACCCTAACCCTAACCCTAACCCTAACCCTAACCCTAACCCTAACCCTAACCCTAACCCTAACCCTAACCCTAACCCTAACCCTAACCCTAACCCTAACCCTAACCCTAACCCTAACCCTAACCCTAACCCTAACCCTAACCCTAACCCTAACCCTAACCCTAACCCTAACCCTAACCCTAACCCTAACCCTAACCCTAACCCTAACCCTAACCCTAACCCTAACCCTAACCCTAACCCTAACCCTAACCCTAACCCTAACCCTAACCCTAACCCTAACCCTAACCCTAACCCTAACCCTAACCCTAACCCTAACCCTAACCCTAACCCTAACCCTAACCCTAACCCTAACCCTAACCCTAACCCTAACCCTAACCCTAACCCTAACCCTAACCCTAACCCTAACCCTAACCCTAACCCTAACCCTAACCCTAACCCTAACCCTAACCCTAACCCTAACCCTAACCCTAACCCTAACCCTAACCCTAACCCTAACCCTAACCCTAACCCTAACCCTAACCCTAACCCTAACCCTAACCCTAACCCTAACCCTAACCCTAACCCTAACCCTAACCCTAACCCTAACCCTAACCCTAACCCTAACCCTAACCCTAACCCTAACCCTAACCCTAACCCTAACCCTAACCCTAACCCTAACCCTAACCCTAACCCTAACCCTAACCCTAACCCTAACCCTAACCCTAACCCTAACCCTAACCCTAACCCTAACCCTAACCCTAACCCTAACCCTAACCCTAACCCTAACCCTAACCCTAACCCTAACCCTAACCCTAACCCTAACCCTAACCCTAACCCTAACCCTAACCCTAACCCTAACCCTAACCCTAACCCTAACCCTAACCCTAACCCTAACCCTAACCCTAACCCTAACCCTAACCCTAACCCTAACCCTAACCCTAACCCTAACCCTAACCCTAACCCTAACCCTAACCCTAACCCTAACCCTAACCCTAACCCTAACCCTAACCCTAACCCTAACCCTAACCCTAACCCTAACCCTAACCCTAACCCTAACCCTAACCCTAACCCTAACCCTAACCCTAACCCTAACCCTAACCCTAACCCTAACCCTAACCCTAACCCTAACCCTAACCCTAACCCTAACCCTAACCCTAACCCTAACCCTAACCCTAACCCTAACCCTAACCCTAACCCTAACCCTAACCCTAACCCTAACCCTAACCCTAACCCTAACCCTAACCCTAACCCTAACCCTAACCCTAACCCTAACCCTAACCCTAACCCTAACCCTAACCCTAACCCTAACCCTAACCCTAACCCTAACCCTAACCCTAACCCTAACCCTAACCCTAACCCTAACCCTAACCCTAACCCTAACCCTAACCCTAACCCTAACCCTAACCCTAACCCTAACCCTAACCCTAACCCTAACCCTAACCCTAACCCTAACCCTAACCCTAACCCTAACCCTAACCCTAACCCTAACCCTAACCCTAACCCTAACCCTAACCCTAACCCTAACCCTAACCCTAACCCTAACCCTAACCCTAACCCTAACCCTAACCCTAACCCTAACCCTAACCCTAACCCTAACCCTAACCCTAACCCTAACCCTAACCCTAACCCTAACCCTAACCCTAACCCTAACCCTAACCCTAACCCTAA